>NC_077245.1:26206239-26231239 GCF_947179165.1 Solanum dulcamara
GTAGTAGCAGTAGCAGTAGCAGTAGTAGTAGGAGTAGTAGTAGGAGTAGTAGTAGGAGTAGTAGTAGGAGTAGCAGGAGGAGTAGTAGGAGTAGTAGTAATAGGAGTAGTAGGAGGAGTAGGAGGAGGAGTAGGAGTAGTAGTAGCAGTAGGAGTAGGAGTAGGAGTAGGAGTAGTAGTAGGAGTAGTCGGAGTAGTAGTCGTAGTAGTAGTAGTAGTAGTAGGAGTAGTAGGAGTAGGAGTAGGAGTAGTAGCAGTAGGAGTAGTAGGAGTAGTAGTAGGAGTAGTAGCAGTAGGAGTAGGAGGAGTAGGAGGAGTAGTAGGAAGAGTAGCAGTATTAGCAGTAGCAGCAGTAGTAGTAGTAGCGGCAGTAGCAGCAGTAGCAGCAGGAGCAGCAGGAGCAGCAGCAGCAGGGGGAGCAGCAACAGCAGCAGCAACAGCAGCAGCAGCAGCAGTAGTAGTCAGCAGTAGTAGCAGCAGTAGTAGTAGCATTAGTAGCAGTAGCAACAGTAATAGTAGTAGCAGTAGCATAAGCAGGAGTAGGAGGAGTAGTAGTAGGAGTAGGAGGAGGAAGAGTAGTAGTAGGAGTAGTAGTAGGAGTAGTTGGAGTAGTAACAGGAGTAGTTGGAGTAGTAGCAGGAGTAGTAGCAGGAGTAGTAACAGGAGTAGTAGCAGTAGTAGTAGCAGTAGTAGTAGCAGTAGTAGTAGCAGTAGTAGTTCATTTAGACTCTACAACCCAGTTTTGCTTTTCTCTCCTCGAAAAATGGTGGTGAAGCATGGGGGAGCTGCTGCCCAGATTGTGTTTTGGAAATCCTACACGGACAGCTGTGAATATTTTGGTCATATATTTTCGTACAAAAATTTTGTAGGGGTAATTCAAAAAAATTTGCGACCTTGATACACATGTCTATAAATTTCATTGAGGCCACAAATCCTGTTTTCCTCAATTACCCCTCCGAAACTAAGCGACAATATAAGACAGTGGGCTGTCCAGATTTCACATCTTGGATAGTTTTGGCGAGTTTGACAAGTTTAACATAATGTAAGGCCTTTCCTTTTAAATTGGAGTTTATGGTATTGTTATATGGTGTATTACACCCCTTGGATGCTACTGGAATTTTAAGAATGTCGTAGAAATGCTCGACGTTCGAAATAAACTAAATTGGAATCGCTATAGTTAAATTATCGTCGAAGGATAGTGTTGTTCGTGTGAGGTACTTCTTTAGGGGTTTGATGTGTTGTTGCAGGGCCTAAATATGTTCTAATGTGGTTTAGGGTGCTGCTGGTTGAATCCACACGACCCCTCATTGCGTATAATGAAGGGCGTTACAAAATAAAGGCTAGACGCCGTATTGTGCTACCGCATTTTTGAATAAGTCGTTTGGAGTTTATGTTGTATATTGTTGGTGTGAATTGCTGCAGGTTGTCATTGTTGGTTGGCTGTAGGTCTTAGGGACCAAATTGGAAATTTGGATAGGTCACATTATAGGGGAGGTGCTACCCAATTTTCGTCGACGCCTTAGCAAATAACGGAACTAGTCGGGAAAACGACTAAGGAAATAGATTCCATTAATACTAAGATGTAACCTAGGGTGCTAGAAAGTAAAAGGAGTTGATATTCATACTACCTTCATGTTGAATAGGTTCAAAGGACGGCGAGACAAGCGGGATAAGGAATAATTCAGACAAGGTATGTAAAGCTTTCTCTTGGCATGTTTTGGTATAAGTTCATACAGCTATCTTTCTTTCCTTTTAGCAATGTTTAGCCTTAAGTGAATTGTATATGAAGTGCGGGGATAATTCCATTCCCAGAATTCCGAGTACGCCTCATAACCCCTATCCACTGTTCAGTATTAGAGTTCCTGTGAAGATTAAGTATTGCCTAATAGGGCTTCTATGTGTCAGAATATAATATGTGAAAAGCTATCTCTCATTCCCAGTGAGATGTATCTGATAAGAAAATGAGATTATGATTCCATAGTGGTTCACCGAGCCCCATGAAGGGCCGGGTACAAAATATGTATATGAAGATCACCTGAAGGAAAGTCCAGAGGTATGTAAAGCCATTCCTTCTTTTGGCATGTTTTGGTATAAATATGTAAAGCCTATCTATTCTTTCTTTTGGTCATGTGTTAGATCTATATGACAAAGTGATATGTGTATGAAGCTTGGGTAACTCTATTCATGAGCTCTGAACATGATTCATGATTCATAATTCGTGTTCACTGTTGAATGTTAAGACTCTTAAAGTAGTTAAACTTCCATTTGTCAAGTCTTCTATATGCTGAGAAGTAGTGTATGTAAAGTTATTCTTACTCTCTTTTGGCATGACTTAGATGTAAGTATTATATATATGAAGTTTGAATTTATTCCACTCTTAAAACTCTAAGTGTGAGTTAAGGCTCTTGTTCACTTCCTACTGATTAGAACTCCTGTAATTTCAAAGTTTCCATGTGATAGGAAATGGTACATGTAAAGCTTGCTTTTTCCTACTTCTAGAAAGACTAGACTAAAGGTACTATAGGACATGGATTTGGATATAGCCCCATTTATAGACTCTGGATGTAACTCGTGACTTGTACCCACTTTTGAATGATAAGGGCCTTGAACTAGTTGAACTATGACCCTTAAGCCTTTTATAGGTTGAATAGTGTTGGAATGTGTAAGCTCCTATACCTAAGGGCTCTTAAACATGCTGTATGGTGATATCTAAGGGATGTTTGATATGTTACAGAGTTTTGCGTGCATGTATATGCATTATGATATATATATGGATTGGGTCGAACGTACCTCGACATATTTTACTATGTAAAGATCGGGTCATGCGTTCCACGACAGATTATGCATTATACGGATCGGGCCGTCGTACCTCAGCATTATTATGCATTACATGGATCAGGCCATTATAACTCTGCATTGTTATACGATATACGGATTGGGTCGTCATTCCTCGGCATTATTATATAATACATGGATTGGGCCGTCGTTCCTCGGCATGCACTTTCTATATACAGGGATCGGACTGTATGTTTCACAGCGTTAATGGCATATATATACCTATCATGATAGATGATATGTTTATAACACCAGGTCCCCGAGTGGGCCAGATACGGTACGTGATAATGGTATACATGACTTTATTTTATGAGATGTAGGTACGGTACCCTATTAAATGCTATACTTGGTTTCCTGCATCCCTGTTTCAGTTGTTATCTCAAGTTATGTTATGCTGATATACTCAGTACATGTATCGTACTGACCCCCCTTTCTTTGGGGGGCTACGTTTCATGCCTGTAGGTACAATACAGATTTTGGGCGTCCACCAGCTCAAGATTTTACTCAGCAAGTTTAGAAGAAGCTCCATTGATTTAGAGCCATGTTTTGGTACCAAACCACCGATGTATATATTTGGTTAAATAGGGGTACGGCGGGGGCCCTATCCCTCCATATGTTGTCATTCCTATTCTTAGAGGTCCGTAGACATATATGTGTGGGTTGTTCATGAGTTTATTTCGGCTTTGCCTTTACGGCACATTGTAAATGTTTTTATGTTATGGTAGCCTTGTCGGCTTGTATTCTCTTCCATGATATGATATGAATGAAAGAGGCCATAAGTACACGAAAAAGTTTTAACTCATTGGGGTTTTGGTAAGCAGTATCACTTCACTTATAGTTCAATTTGACTACAGTTGACAAATACATAAACAGGGGTCTAGGTCGGACCATAGTCACAGCCTATGGGGTTGGGTCGTAATAGTAGTAGTAGTAATAGTAGTAGTAGTGGTAGTAGTAGTAGTAGTAGTGGTAGTAGTAGTAGTAGGAGTAGTAGAAGGAGTAGGAGGAGTAGGAGCAGTAGTAGTAGTAGCAGCAGCAGTAGTAGTAGAAGTAGCAGGAGCAGTAGCAGTAGCAGTAGCAGCAGCAGCAGCAGTAGCAGCAGTAGCAGCAGTAGTAGTAGCAGCTGTAGTAGGCATAGCAGTAGTAGTAGTGGCAGTAGCAGTAGTGGTAGTAGCAATAGTGGTAGTAGCAGTAATGGAAGTAGCAGTGGTAGCAGTAGCAGTGGTAGCAGTAGCAGTAGTAGCAGTAGTAGTAGTAGCAGTAGTAGTAGTAGTAGTAGCAGCAGTAGTAGTAGTAGCAGTAGTGGTGGTAGCAGTAGTGGTAGTAGTAGTGGTAGTAGGGGTAGTAGTAGTGGCGGTAGTAGCAGTAGTTGTAGTAGTGGAAGTAGTGGCAGTAGCAATAGAAGTAGTGGTAGTAGTAGTGATTGTAGTAGTGGTCGTAGTGGTGGTCGTAGTGGTGGTTGTGGTGGTGGTGGTGGCAGCGACGGCGGTCGCAGGAGCAGTAGCAGCAGTAGCAGTAGTAGCAGTAGCAGTAACAGTAGCAGTAGCAATAGCAGTAGTAGTAGTAGCAGTAGTAGTAGCAGTAGTAGTAGAGTGGAAGCAGCAGCAACAACAATAATTCACTGGTCTTTTAATTAATACAAATGATGTGAACTCTGCCCGACCCCATATTTGTTCTTCTTTTCTAGGAGCTAGGGAGCTCTATTTTGAGCTTTAGGCCTTGATTATAGGTCTTCTGTATTTGTGAGCCTTGTTTCTATGCTCTAGAGGGTAAGGTGCTTATGGAGTCATTATTCTACATGATTGTGTGTTTTGTTTGGGTGCTGGTGATGAAATGCATTTCATTGGATCATTATTTTCTCATAGATGTAGTCAACCCCGGTGCATGCATTGGTTCTAGCATTTATTTGAGAAAATTGGGTTATAACCTATTTTATTAAACTGATTTTCAAATGGGGTCATACTACCTTTTATTACTACTATTTTCAGTAGACTCAAGGCATTGAGGATGCGCTTATTTTATTATACTGATTCAAGGCATCAAGGATGCATTTATTTTATTATACTAATTTGCGGCATCGAGGATGCATTAATTTCATTATACTGATTTGAGCATCACGGATGCACTCATTTTATTATATTGATTCGAGGCATTGAGGATGAGCTTATTTTATTATATTGATTCGAAGCATCGAGGATGTGCTCATGTTACAAATTGAGATAAGACCTGGATCGGGACCAGGCAGTATATAGGGGCATTTTTGAGCCCCCCATGGCGATTCCATAGAGGTTCATGGGTCCTATTTCTTGTCCGGGACTAGAAGTAGGTGTATATATCTTGGTATGAGGCGCTTAGAATAGATTGTACTATTGTTTTTACTATATTACTTTTATGCATATATCATTGCCTATCACTAGCATAGTTATTTGTGCCTATCGATAGTATGGGATGCCGTACGAGTTTACCTTTTAGTGAGTGAACTTCCTGGGCACACAGGGGCTCGGGATGTATTGACTTACTATTTGAGAACTTGTGGCGATATAAAGGGCGGTCTCTTATTTAAAGGTAGTTGGTATCACAACTTAGGTTCGTTGGTATCATCGGTATAAGAGCAAGTACCTAGTAGAATCCTGCCGAGACGTCTGTATCCTATATTCGGGAGGCTATAGGGCATTTTAGGAAAACTCCATTCTTGATTCCTTATCGTGTGAAACTTCTTTGATCAACTTCTAAATACTTTCTTGGAATTCATTCCTCCTTAGATGAAAAGAACAAGTTTTTCAATGGACATGGCTAGAGCATCAGTACATACTATTCATGTGTCGATAGTATCTATGACCTCCTTGACTTCTTTGGATCTAGCATTGGAGATTCAGCATTTTGGTCAAAGTAAACCACAGAGTAGGTTGTTTTGGGGTGCATCGAGCACTTCTCATCCTAGAGTTAGACTTGTAGATCCTCAGCAGGGTTCTTCATCGGTTTCTGAGTATGTGATCGAGTTCCTAGATTGGATAGGGTATACTCCTATAATATTTCCTATGGAGTGAGATATGACTCAACGATTTATTGAGGGATTGATTTTGCTGCTCCATCTAGCATCATAACACTTGATAGCAGTGAGGTCTACTTTTCCCCAAGTGGTCAGTTATATGAGTTCTATGGAGTATGCATGTATGGAGACTCACAGAGGTGGAAATAGGAGATCCCATCGTCAGTGCAGTAGTGGTAACACCCCGCTATGAGGTAGGCATCATCCTAGTGAGGGTTATCTTCACTCAAGGCCTACTAGACCTATGGCAGGAGCAGATCAGGTTCCAGGCGGTCTTGTGATAGGTTATGGTACCCATGGTGGATAGAGTTCACAACAGACTTCACAGGGTCCGCTATTCGAGCATTTAAGTTTTGGAGCCCATAATAATTCAATTAGTTCATCTCAGTGGGCTTTGTTTGGTGGAAAGGTTTGTACATGTGGTGAGTTTGGGCATCCATCTAGGGAGTGTCCTACAATCACACATCCCATGCGACAGGCTCGAAAAGATCAGATTCGTAGGACTCGGGGACAATCAGTTAGAGGTAGTACCTCAAATATTGTGATTTGTGGTTCAGGTATTTGGTTCGACTCCAGGCACATTCCATTCCATGTTTTTTCATGTCAGACAGAGGACCAGGCTCCATGTGTCAATCAGATTTGTGAAGATTTTTATTTTTAGGATTTTTCTTGCTTATAGTGCTTTGGTGTTGGGGTCTTTGTACCCATCGATGATTACTTGACTTGTTAGATTCATATTGTGATTCTTGTGATTATTTTACTTGGACTTATGTGAGTGTGCTTATTTAGCCTAATTACTTGCATATTGTTTTTTATGATAGCCTTACCTGAAACTATGTGTTTATCTTCCCTAGATGATTTCTTTTATTAGTGGATTATGTTGATGTTATTATTATGTGGTAGTAGTGATAGAGTTAGACCTTGAGGATATTGAGACTATTTGATTACTCTGGTGAATTTTCGTTAGCCATTCTAGAGTTTTCTTGGTTTAGTCATTTACCCTTCCTAGCTTACCCTCATAGTGTGCTTAACTGATGTGAGCTTGCTGCTAAAAGAAGGGTGTATCAGTGGTTATGTCCCTTGTGGTCTACTATGGGTTTTGTTCGTTGATACTTCCTTATCTTGATTTCCTATTCTTAGTTCTTAAGGTGGCAAAGTCAAGGTTTGACCTTCAGATTTGATGGGTTGCCTCTTTGTGGTAGGTTTGATGGTTAAGTTATTGGTTTTGCTTGTGTGTTGTGGTGTTAGATGGCAATGTTGAGTTGAGAAGGCTGAAAATGGAAATTTTCCTTATTCATGCTAAGTATGGTGATGTTTTAGCTTGACGCATCATGTAAAAAAATAGGGGGAGGGGGGTTCTATCAAATACATGGAAGTGGTGGTCTTCTTATGCTTGTGATCAACCAACAAGTAGTGAGAAGGAATGATTGTGGAGCATGAGAGTTCATATGTATGAGTCTTGATTTATCAAAATTTAATGGGTGTACTTTGGTGATTTGTGGGTTTTTATGTGGTTAGTCAATTTGTTTTGGAAATTTCAGTCACAGTCCTGGTTTACCTTACAACTAGGACTACCTTCAATCTCGGTGATTTCATATTGTGCCTTGGTTTTGCCGGTAAACTACAGTGGGTATGTCAATGGTCCAAATTGTGTATTTAGGACATCTGTGGTGGTGTGCTTTGGCTAATCCAAGCTTTGGCTTCCATGGTCGAATGGGAATTTCTCTTAGAAAGCTCAACCTCAAGATAGAGTCAAAGTAATTCGTGGGATCATCTATTGGTTTCTTGTTCAAGGTGTGAGGTTCGCAGATGGCATTATGGTAAGGTCAGACTTGCACTAGCGGGTTGACTTGTGGTGTTTGATTTGGCGGTTAGGTTCCTTTGGTCACTTTTGGCAAGTCTAGTATGCTAATAAGTTGCTTATTGTGTCAGTTTTACTCTTGGATTGGTAGGTTACTCAGGTTTACACTCGTGGAGTGGTATATGGACTCATGGCATTAGTTTTGATTGCATTAGGGATAGATTCTCATATTGGTTTGGTTTTCTAGAAGTTCTATTAGCAGCAAAGCGACATTGGAGCTGGTCTCAGTGCGATACTTGAGTGCGATTCACTTATTTGTTGAAAAGTATTCTACTCAAGGATTTGGTTGTCCTTTGGAGTAGCCTTTTCAGTTTTGAAAGATAGATTTTAGACTAAGTTGGGAATCTTTAGGTTAGAACTTTGGGCATGTGTCGTAGGCTAAATTGCTTATGTTGAGTTCTTGCAAATCTTGTGTAAGTCGTTTGGAGAACTAGAGCTTTTTATTTCATAAAAGACTTATCCCATAAATTTTTAATGGGTATTTTGGACTATTCGATAATTATGGTTATTTAATTGAGGGGTGAATTTAGATAATTTATTTAATTAATGGGCTAAACTGATAATTTATTTAATACCCTATACCACTTTATTTATTAAAATAAGTGAGGGGGTTTATGAATTTTAGTACTTAGTAAAGAAAAGAGAAGAGAAGGGTAAAAGAACTCACCACGGCACCGACGAAGAGCAGTTGAAATTGCTTCTGGTAACCCCCGCCCAATTCTTATATGCATGAATTAATATGGATAGGGGTCATATTATTGTAATGGTATATGTGGTTGGATGATATTATTTTATTATGGTAATTGAGAGAAGAAATCAAACCTTCATGTTAAAATTGAAAATTTTCTACTGCTACTGCAGCGTTTTGGGTAAAAGTTGTGTGGGTTTGCATGGCTTAGTCATTGGACAATGATTATGGCCTATCATTGGACAATGATTATGGTTAATTGGCTAAATATCAATTGAAAATATTAGAATTAGGATCGTTCAATTATTTGTTTCTTAGTTCGCCACTAATCAATCAATTTTGACTTTAATTATTTTATTTTAATTATTAAAATATGATTCAAGTTTTGATATATTGAGATATGTAATTAATTAATAGATATATTGTATTATATAAAAATCATTAGATTTATGTTATTTGGAGGAATTGAGACTTAACCCTTGCTTAAGATTTAGGAATATGAGACTTGATATATTAGTTGGTATAAAAACTTAGGAATTTGATTATGGATTTGGATGGATTATTGAGTCTAGGCTAGATATATAGTAATATGGGTGTCTACAGACCCGTGTACTTATGAATATTATACATTTGATAGATTGGAAGCGTTCTGAGACATCGAAGAAAGGAAAGACATTGGTGGATTAGCTTGCTTGAGTTTGGTTGAGGTAGGTTATTTTATTCTATATAATTGATAGACTCTTAATAGTGATTGATAGTCGTTGAGGAATGTTGTGAATTTTTCTATTCATTTAATTTTTATGGTTTGGATGGTTGATATGTCGTTGTGATTGGTCTACAATCCCAAGATCATGAAATCCATAATCTTGAACTTGTCATAACAAAAGTGATTCCTCGAATAAAAAAGGCTTGATGAAATATTGTTAATAAAGTGGAAAGTGATAAGAAAGAATCATAAATTAATTATATTTGGATCAGATATCACGTTCCAACATGCTATATTTGAATCCGGTGACACATTTCGATACGATATTATTGGATCGGGTGTCACATTCTGACACGATATATTTGGATTGGGTGTCATGATCCGACACGATATTATTAGATCGGGTATCATATTTCATCACGGTAATATTAAAGGAAAATAGATTAAAATGACTTAATGCTATCCAATCTCAAATAACTTATTTTCCAAAAGAGCGTGGTGTGGAGGCCTCAATCATCATATATACTTTGGATATTGTTGACTGATTACGTAACTATTTAATTGTGTTGTCACTTGATATTCATCTTGTTGTTTGCCACCTATTAATTGTTATAGTTGATTTCTTTCTTACTTTATGCATATTGATTTCTATTTTGAGTCGGCCGATGATACCTACTCAGTACATGTTGCCCCGTGCTATCTCCTACTTGTATTTTTCTTTGCTTTATTTTGTGGAGTGTAAAAAGTGTACCATCGACTTCGACTCACCCTTAGCTCTTGCCAGTCTCCGATATATCAGATTTCAGGGTGAGATATCCTCCTAGTTCCTATTGGAATTCTCTTAGTCATGACATGATGTCCTTAGTTTTTAGACACAAACTAGTTTGTTTATCTATCTTGGTGTTTGATACTCTTATACTTGATATTCTGAGATTAAATGTCTTTGATTTGATGACTTTTAGAATTTAGGAATGATATGTAATAGACCCTAGTGGATTTTTATTTCTTACTTCGGTGGGTTGGGCTTCCACATTATTACTGTATTTCATAAGTTGAATAGCTAATATAAGTTGGGGTTGTATCATTGGCTCTCGCACCTTGGAGGTTAAGTGTGGGTGTCACTCATGACACATTTTGGATCGTGACAAATTTGGTATCAGAGCTTTAGGTTCGGTGATCTTATCACACAAGGATAGGTCTAGTAGAATATTGCAAAACAGTAAAGGGATACCTTTACTTTTTTTCGAGAGGCTATAAAACTTTAGAAAAATACCATTCCAGCTCCCAGGTGTGATCCACAAATTAACTGAGTGACTTTTTCTTACTGTTTCACTAGAGTCCCCCAATCCATGTTAATTAGAAAACAAAAAAAATGAATTCAAAAGCGACTCACTTTGGTAAATAAAACTTACTTCTAGTAGGGTCGCAAGAGAAATAAATTCAGAGATTGGCTTGGTCTTCAGTCTATCCTAATAAAACCTAAAATCTCAAAATTGATTTTCGAATTTGATTCTATAAAAATTCCAGTTTCATTTTTGAATGAATTTTGGCTAAAATCCAACCTGCGCTACCAGCTTTTTGCAGAAACTGAGCCATTCATTAGAGCTGGTACTAAAGTGGAGTACCGTAAGGAGTAGGTGGGATTTTATAGATCGATTATGTGTACGATTGTAATAGGGATCAGATTGGTTGATTGTGGGTAGTTAAAAATCAAAAGAATGGAGTCAAATGAATGGAAATGTTTGAATGGGCACTTTGAAATGAGTATCTTATATTATTCGACCTTGGTTTCATACATTCTTATATGACCACCTACTTCATTTCGAATATGGCTTGGAGTATGATTTTCTACATATGCCCAAGTGTGTTTCCATATCTATAGGTGATTTCATAGTGGTGGACCGGGTGTACCGATTCTCTGATTATCATTTGGTGTTGGTTAGGATATTTGAAGTATATCAATGATTCTACATGCACCACTTTGCTTATGAGAATATATAGAAGAGCTGCCATGAATACTTAGAGTTATCCGATAGTCTTAAGATTCATTTAGTCGTCGGGATCACTTCCCCACTATGTGTGATTGAGTGTGGGGACCATTGAGTTAGTTTTGTCGCTCATAAGGATCATTTGCAATCATAGCTACTAATTTAAAATTTTTGATAGTGTTGTTAGACTTTCTATATGACTTGGGCAACGCCTTCTAACTTCTTCATAGAGAAGTATATCCCTAGAACCTTGAGGGACAAGAGGAGAGATGAGTTCCTGAATATAGAGCAGGGGAAGATGTTTGTTATAGCCTATAAGGCTAGGTTTCGTGCCTTATGCAAATATGCTACTCAATTTTGCTTTAGTCCAGAAGAATAGATTTTGCCGCTTTGTGAAAGAATTGAGGTCAAAATCTCTACTGTGGTTTCATAGATTGAGTATATATCAAAGAGGAGCATGAATCGACTACTACAATGATATTGATGTTGACTTGGTTAGAGTTATGGATTGTGTTACTCCTACTAGTGGCCTAATCTACGAAAGAATGCATATCGTTTGGGCTAGATACGAAACAGATCGGATTTTGTAATGTTTTGTAGTTATTCAATGGGTAGAAATGTGCGGGCCATTTGGGTACAAACTTTCTGATAGGTATAATGTGCTCTAGTGGTGGATCTAACAAACTTTCACGATATGGTGCTAGTGGTATAGGAAAATAGATACGTCGATTGTCAAGTGCGAATACTAACTACTTACGGAGTTATCAGTTGTATCACATACTCATATAATGAGATTCGATATTGCATTCATAGTTGACAAACCAACTAGTTTGTTAATAAGGATGCATGGGTAAAGGCAATTGAAGATTTTAGTAAGAACGAGCGTATAAAATTAGGTTAGTCCTTTGGATTTGGTTGGTAAAAGTCGATGATGAGGTTGAATTGTGGTGATGGCAAGGACTACTAAGCATGATGTTGACAAGAGTCCGTGATAGATTATGATTGTGATGCAAACATATGATAAGAATTTTTGGTTAAATAGATTCGATATGGTAAGAACGACTTACGAGTATCTAAGGTTATGGTTTTATACTATTTGGTGAGTAGTGTGGTCGTATAGAAAGTTATAGGATATGTTGAAACACCGCTCGAATAGAATTGAAAGGAGTTTGATTCAATAATAAAAGTAATTAGTGGGAGGTAGTTTAACCTTCGGAAAGAGACGATAACAGGATAGTTACTCTGATTGCAAGGCTTAAGATGTATCTTCAGAGAGAGTGGAGAATTGGATTTAGAGATACAGGGTTCCATCTGTTTTTATCTGGTTATGATGATAGTGTTACGTGTCATATATATATAGGTTAAAAACTGTTGGATAAGATTTGAGAAAGAAGTCAATAGGCATTCGACTCAAGTGTGGTGATAAGTTCTTTTATGGTTTCGAGTTTGTTAACTGGTATAGTTGGATTTTTTAATGAAAGGTATAGTAAGGTCAATGGAGAGGCGATAAATGATAAGCTAAGATATATGAATTCATAAAGATCTTCCAGGTACGATCTAATGTTGATAGATTTTTTTTAAGGGAACAGACCCTATACGAGGCTCCCACCTCTCGTGCGCGGCTAGGGGTTGAGCCGCTCACCCCCAAGTTGTATTATACATAAAAACAAAAAAATACACGGAGGAGGACATAAGCATAACCTCCAATCCTATGGTGGTTCATAAGACGACCATCCTACTAAGGGCAACTAACTCATCCCCGATACAAGCACATGAGAAGAAAACCTAGAAACTATGCACCTAAAGGAAATGACTACTCTCGATACAAAGAAACTAAGAAAGCATAAATAAGGGAGACTCTCCCTTTACATAAAATAAAGGAAAAATCTAAATAAAACTGGTGATGAATCCTCATAAATTCTATATATACAACAAAATTAGCGTAGATGAGGAACATCAAATAACATGGCTAAGATATAACATGGAAAATCACAAACACTGCAAATAACATGGCTAATGTTGATAGATAAGGAAATTAGGTGACACAGTTGGAATTAGAATTCAAGTTTTTCAGTGTTAGTCTACATTCGTGGTAGTATGTTTTGTCAAGGTATGGATTGATAAGTAAGAAATGATCGATGGCATCGGGTATTGAGAATTTAGAAGGACTTATGCATGGTTGGGATCATAAATTTGGTTACTTTGGATTGTTAAAGGACCTAAGGGAGTGTTTCACTTAAAGTTTTAGTTTAGACGATGAGTTAAAATATCATGAGTTATTAGTCAAAGGAATAAGATATCTCGTATAGATCCTTGGTTCGGAGTGGAAGATTTTATGAATTTTATGCCTTTGAGTTCAGATATGACCATGCAATATGAACTAGTTTGGCACAGACTTACTAGGGGTTTATTAGTGACTTTTACGAAGTTTGGGTTCTAATTTGAGTGACAAGAAGTGATGTATGAAAGATACTACGTTTTTATGTTGGTTTGGATTGTTTGAATATGGTAGATGACTTATGGGGAAACTACGATATGGACCTACAGTTCTACATGGTTATTGAGAATTTTGAGGAGATTAAAACTACTCCGTTGATGGGACTACACAGATGTTGTGATGTGTTACATAGACACTTGATGGTAAATAGAGGTTTTATGCATTATACAAAATTATTGGGGTAACCAAGAATCTCTCTAAGTTTTGGCACGAAGTATATAATGATTTGTTTGAGATTGTTCTTATAGAGGTCACGGTATGAGGTAATTTATACATCCTAGTGCAACTAATATGTATTGTGATTTGAGACAATATTATTGGTAGAGCAGAATGAAGCGTGCCATTGTTGATTTTGTTAAGCATTATCCGAATTGTCAGAAAGTAAAAATATGAGCATCAGCAGCCTAGAGAGATACTTTTGAGAATGCTTGTTCCTGAATCGAAGTGGGAAAGGATTGCAATGGATTTTGTAGTTGGTCTTCCAAAGACATTAGGTAAGTTTGATTCAATATGGGTGACTATTGACTAAGTCTGCACACTTCATTCTAATTAAGGTCACTTATAATGCAGAAAAGTTATCCAAACTCTATATCCGTGATATTGTTCAATTGCATGGAGTTTCAATTTCCATCATATCAGATAGAGGTAGGTAATTTACTTCTAACTTTTAGAGGAACTTGCTGGTTAAGTTAGGTAATAGATTGGATCTTAGTATCGCATTTCACCCTCAGACTGATGGGTAGTCTGAGAGGAAAATTCAAGTACCAGATGATATGCTTCATGTGCGTGTGATAGATTTTGGTGGTCGCTGGCATCATCTCTTAACCTTGGTAGAATTTTTGTACAATAATAGCTATTACTCAAGTATTGATATGGCTCTATTTGGGGCATTGTATGAGAGGAGATGTAGGTCCTTCATTGGTTGTTTTGATATATTTGAGGTGAGACCTTAGGGTACTGATCTTTTGAGAGAGTTGTTATAGAAGGTGAAATTCATTCAGGAGAAGCTTCTAGTAGCTCAAAGCAGGCAGACAGAGTATGCAGACCGAAAGGCCAGGGACATGAATTTTATGAAGGGAGTGCATGTGTTGTTGATGGTTTCACCCATGAGAGGTGTGGTAAGATTTGGTACGTGAGGTAAGTTCAGTCCGAGGTATACTAGGCCATTTGAAGTTATTAAGCATGTTAGAGAGGTGGCCTATGATTTGGCTTTACCCCCAAATTTGTCCAAAGTGCACCCATTATTTCATGTGTTTATGCTAAAGAAATATCATGGTGATGTAAACTATATTATTCCCTGAGATTCGATCTTGCTTGATGATAATTTTTCTAATGAGGAGGATGTTGGATCTATTCTTGATAGGGACGTCCACAGGTTGAGGTCAAGGGATATTACGTCTGTGAAGGTTCTATGGAGGAATCTTCCTGCTGAGGAGTCCACTTGGGAGATTAAGGTTGATATGCGTGGATGATATCCACATTTGTTCATCGAGTCAAGTTCCCTTTTCTACTCTCGCTCTTCTTTTGACCGTTCGGGGATGAATAGTAGGTAAATTAGTATGTATTATAATGACCCACTATGTCGTTTGAGTACTAGAGGTTCTTATTTCATGAAAGACCCACTCCATAAATTTTTTAATGGGTATTTTGGACAGTTCGATAACTATAGTTATTTAGTTGAAGGGTAACTTTAGATAGCTAATTTAATTAATGGGCTAAAGTGATAATTTATTTAATATCTTACACAACTTATCTCGTATTATTAAAATAAGTTAGGGGTATTTATCACTTTTAATACACAAGAGTTTTACAAAAGAAAAGAAAAGAAAAAGGAAATGAAATTATCTGCGCAAACAAAAGTGCGGCGGCATAACCAAACAAGGAACAATCGGTGCTTCAGGTAATGGCTCTTCATTCTTGTTGTGTATATTAGATTCCAGGATAGGCACCATATATATTAGTATATTATTGGTTCAATCTAGTGTTGGTTGAAAAATTTATGAATTAAAATCTACACAACATGGAATCATCTAGTTGGGTAGGTTAATATCACAATCTAATCCCATAGGCCGCGACTGGGGTCCGACCTGGACCCCCCATATACCTAACTATCAGCTGTGGTAAAATAAAACTGTAAATAAAACAATATCATATAACAGAGCCCCATTGGGCGATAACATTTTCATAAACCTGTAGCCCTTTTCATTTGTATCATACCATGAAAGGGCATGCAAGCCGATAAGGCTGCCATAACATAACCCACATATACATGTCTACAGACCTCTAACAATATCAATGACAACATATGGCGGGATAGGGCCCCCGCCGTACCCCTGAATAACAAAACAATACTATACATCAACGGCTAATGCCAAAAACTAGGCTCCGATACAATGGAGCCTCTTCCAGCTGAGCTGAGCAGGATCCTAAGATGACGAACTCCCAAAACCTGTACCTGTACCTGTAGGCATGAAACGCAGCCCCTCCAAGAAAAGGGGGGTCAGTACGACATATGTACTGAGTATGTAAAACATAACACAATACGACTAAAGGCATATCTAAAATAGAGAAGTGGGGGATAAAATATCAAATCAGAAACCTGTACCTAGAAAAGTAAAATCATGCATGCTAAAATTTTCAATATAGCCGGCCCTATTAGGGATCCGGTGAATCATAACTGTAGTAGCATCACCTCCTTATTACAACACATCATCATATATATACATACGTACCCGGCCCTTTACTGAGGGCGTGATGAACAATGCAGTAGAATTATGCACAATTACTATTCCTGGCCCCAGTGTCGACGAAAGAAGTGTTACAGTATGCAGGATAGAGTAGTGAGAAACAAAATACAATTTAAATCATTATTTGAGACTCAATGAAGTCATCAAGTGAACCGTCACTTGGAAGTAATTGAAGTACCTGCTAGGTGTCACGGAGGACTGTATGGAGCGTCAGGAACCATAGACATGTGTCACAATATTGCCAAACAGCTTATAGTATCCATACGTCTATCCTCATGGAGTCCTTAAGGATAGAGGCCTATACCTCCAGTTACTATTTAACCTATCGAAGACTCAAAGATAGTAGCTTACTACTTTAAAGATTAACATTCAAAAGTGAGTGAGGGTCCTGAAGTCATATTCAGAACCTGGGAATGGAATTACCCCCAAATCTCATATCATATCTTGCTTACATCTAAGACATGCCAAAATAAAGAGAAAAGATAGGATTTACATACCTATACCAAAAACATACCAAGAGAAGCTTCACATACCTCTTATGAGTTACTCTTTATCTCATTCGCCTCGTCGTCCTTTGAACCTATTCAATATGAAAGAAATACGAATATCAATAACCCTTGACTGTTTAACACCTTTGATTATACATGAGTATTCACAGAACTCATTTCCTCGCTCGTCTTCTTGACTAGTTCCTTAACTAGTTAAAGAGTTAACGGAAATCGGGCAGCACTTCCCCTATAATATGCCCTATCCGAATTTACAATTACACTTCTAATAACTACATCCAACCAAAAACAACAACCAGCAATATATATACAAGCAATTCACACCAACATTACACAATACAAACCCCAAACAACTCACTCCAAAATATCAAAACGTGAATTCTGAACAGCTTACTGTCTTGCATTATCGCTTCATTTCGAAGGATTAATTGAGGGAAAAAACCTTTATGTCCTCCATGAAAGTTATAGACATGTTTCTTAGGGTCACATAAAATTTTGAATCACCCCTACATCAATTCTTTACAAAAAGATATTCCCAAAATACCAACAGCAGTCCGTGTAAGATTTCCAAAACCAAAATCTGGGTAGTATCTCCTCTATACTTCATCACCCTTTTTCGAGCTGATAAAAGCAAAAATGGATTTCAAAGGCTAAATGAAAGTTTTATAACTATGAAATACCTTTCCAAAACATATTTAATCACTTGAAACGAATCTGTACACAAGACGTTATACTAATATTACTAACAACAGTTCCATTCAAAAATGAGTTTGTTAACTAGCTCTTAACATTTTGTCTCTTTGTTCTTTCAACTTTCTCTCAAGTTTAAAAGTGTAAGGCTGAATTAATGACTCATTATTCATCCTAATACACATATATACACATCCACATGTCCGAGCAACACCTTAGATAATTAATTCACGGAGAAAAATTGAAGAACTTACCTTTAATTTCTCAAGACCATGGCTGCCTTGTTCTTTTCTCTCTTCACGTTTTTCTCTCTATGTTCTTGGATGATTTTTGGATAATGAACAAGTTAAGAGTCACATAATACATATATATACACCTCTTTAGAAGGTGCCATATGGCAGCCCCCCAAGGTAACACATGGCAGCCTCCTAGGGTGCCACCTCAACTTGTTCGGCCAATCACATGCTGCCATGTGGCAGTGGGGTCCATTCCAAGATGCTGCATCACCTAATTGAACCTAAGTAGGTGCATCACCTGCTTTTCCAAGGAGGTGCATCACCTACTTGCTTCGAGTAGGCGCGTCTTTTCCTTGTTTCTCTTTCATGAGCTCGTAATCTCGTCTTACTTCAAGAGCCTATGTACTCCTTACTACTTAAGCTCGACATATACTCAAGTATCTTAAGTGTGTGGGAATTCTAAGTTAGTAGCTTACATAGGTAAGTCGAGTCCTATGACTCCTTACTTGGCCTCCAACTTCTTCCGATTCCTCATAACCCTACTTCCAACCTTCCCTACTATGGGGTATCACATTCTCCCTTGTTTGGAGTTGTTTAATAGCGTTGTAGACTATCCGGATCATATAGTAACTTCTAAGAAGCTTAAGAGATTTTCCGAGCTCAAGAGTGTGGGGTGTAACAGTTAAGTTGTTATATGTAGTGGAAAATAAATAGTATATTTGTTGGTAAGAAAAAAAGCAGTGGTGCGTAATTGTTACATATTTCAAGTTTGAAGGTTAGAGGGACTAAGATAATTTTGAAGTTGAATTGGAGACAATTTTAATGTAATCATTAGATAATGATTGGATGGAATATATTTGTGAATTGGTTCTGCAAATTGATTTCTTGCTAGGTTATTAATTTTTAGTTACTTTTTGTTTCAACTTATTTTTTTACTTATCATATTATGATTTATGTTTCGATATATTGAGATAGATAATTAAATAATAAGTGTATTGTATTATATGGATATCATTAAGGTTATGTTATTTGGAGGAATTTAGACTTAACCCTTGTTTAAGATTTAGGAATATGAGACTTGAGATATTAGTTGGTATCAAAACTTAGGAATTTGATTATGGATTTAGATGGGTTATTGAGTCTAGGCTAGATATATAGTAATATGGGTGTCTACAGACCCATTTACTTATGGATATTATATATTTGATATATTAGAAGCGTTCTAAGACAGCGAAGAAAGGAAAGACATTGGTGGATTAGCTTGCTTGACCTCGATTCTTCGGTTGAGATTGGTTATGGTTTACTCTATATCATAGATAGACTCCTAATAGTGATTGATAGTCGTTGAGTAATGTTGTGAAGTTTTCTATGCATTTAATTTTTGTGTTTTGGATGGTTGATATGTTGTTGTGATTGGTCTGCAATCCCAAGACCGTGAAATCCATAATCTTGAACTTGCCCTATCAAAAGTGATGCATTGAATAAAGAAGAATTAATGAAATATTTTTAATAAAGTGGAAAGTGATAAGAAAGAATGATAAATTAATTATATTTGGATCGGGTGTCACATTCCGACATGGTATATTTGGATCGGATGTCACATTCCGACATGATATTATTAGATCGGATGCCACATTTCAACACGGTATATTTGGTTGGGTGTCACAAGCCGACATGATATTACTGGATCGGGTGTCATGTTTTGACATGGTAATATTAAAGGAAAATAGATTAAAATGACTTAATGCTGCCCAATCACAAATACCTCATTTTCCAAAAGAGCGTGGTGTGGAGGCCTGAGTCCTCATGTATACTTTGGATACTGTTGACTGATTACGTAACTGTTTTATTGTGTTGTCACTTGATCTTGATCCTGTTGTTTGCCACCTGTTAAGTATTATAGCTGATTTCCTTCTTACTTTATGCATATTTATTTCTATTTCAAGTAGGTTGATGATACCTACTCAGTACATGTTTCCCCATACTGACACCTATATGTATTTTTATTTGCTTTATTTTGTGTAGTGCATCAAGTGTGCCATTGACTTCGACTCGCCCTCAGCTCTAGCTAGTCTTCAGTATATCAGATTCTAGGGTGAGCTATCCACCTTGTTTGTGTTGGAATTCTCTTAGTCATGACATGATGTCCTTAGTTTTCGGACACAAACTAGTTTATTTATTTATTTTGGTGTTTGATAATCTTAGACTTGATATTCTGAGATTAGATGTCCTTGATGTGATGACTTTCAGGTTTTGGGAATAATATGTAATAGACCCTAGTGAATTGTTGTTTCTTAGTTTCTTAAGTTGGGATTCTGTATTATTATCGTACTTCATAAGTTGAACAGCTAATATAAGTTGGGGTTGTATTGTTGGTTCTCCCACCTAGGAGGTTCAGTATGGGTGCCACTCATGACCTATTTTGGGTCATGACATCTTTGATGAACAGATGGTGCTGCATATCCTTTATGGTTATCGGGGAAATGCTCAGATGGTATTGGAAGTTGTTACTATGGGTTAGGATGGGTAGGATACCCGTAATGACTACAGAGTCTTGAGTTTGGTAGTATAAAGCAAAGAATTCGACTTGGGAGTTATTTAACATCTTTTCTTGTCTGTTGGTCACCTAATTCTAAGAAATCTATGTGGTTTTGGTTTATCTCGTATTAGTCTATGCGTTTGATTGAGTTTGTTCTTGTTGGGTGGAAGTCAGTATCAAAAGAGAGAAATTGGAAGTTAGGTTGAGTTATGAAGAAGAAAAGTAAATTTGGGATGTCCTCTAGGCTTGAGTTCTGGGTTAGCATTGCCCGACCCGAGAAGGTACCTATAGGTTTGACAAAGATTATCGGCCTAGCTTTCTAATCTTTTCATACCCTTGGATTCTTTTCCATCCTTTGACTTTCGACGACAAAATTCCTTTTAGTAGTAGATGTTGTAATGACCCTCAAGGCTATTTTTGTCTTTTTCGATATTTTCAACGTTTAGAGCTTTTCTATAGCGACCCCAAGTTATTTATGACTTATAATACTGAAAGTTCGGTTGCTTAGCTGTCATTTGAGTTTTATGCCTGTTTACCTATTTTGGAGCCTTTGGAGTAAAATGATTGACTTCGGTCAAAACTCTAGCAAAACGACCTCAGAATGGAATTCTGATTGTTCCATCAGCTCTGAAATGGACAAATGTCACGACTCAAGCTTAGGGCCTAGGCGTGACACGGCGAATAAGAAACCCTAAAGTGCCTCAAATAAGCCTCCTAGCATTCTTTTAGCCTTCCATAGGTAATGACAATAAATAAACCAGCAAAAATTATAATAGTAATCAACTTACATATGTCCAACAATACCTCTAGATTTTAGATTTAATGGGGCTAAGACAAGTCCCTAGCTCACCCTCAATTATAAAAGAAAGAAATGTCATAGTAAGTGTCTAAAGGTCTCAACATATCATAAACTAGAAAGATAAAAGAGTATTTGTTTTCCGAAACATGGAAACTCACTAAAAGTAGCCTTCAAACAAAATCTCAACTAGCCACGTAGAAAAGAACGAGGCGGAACACCGGTCCCTACATAATGATATCATTTAGGCAAAAAAGTATGCGTTAGTACTTTAAATGTACTAAGTATGTTGACATGCATTACAAAGTAAAACATTTAGGACATTTATAAAGTAAAGTACATAAATGAGTGCATGCATGAGTAATTAAGTAGATATCTTTTAAACTATACATATGTGGATATATACATGCATGAATAATCAAGTAAATAACATTTGAAACGTTCATTTGTGAGAAGTTGACTATAACCGACATTAATACCATGTGAGCTATTATATGGAATCCAACATAAATCCATATGTTGGTTGGGGGATGTACTTGCCTAGGGTAGAACTCTGTCAATTTTACATTTTAACTTTAACTTTAAGGGCTTTCGTGGATCCATTAGCTTAATCCTACAAGGGCTCCTATGTTGGCACATCGTTAATGAGACAAGGAATTGCTACTAGGATTCCCTTACCGAATCCACTTCAATGTCCCATTCGATGCTAAGTCAATCCCACAGAATAGTTTAATACTTCAAAATATTCCTAGCATATATTTTGAGAATTCAAAACATCACATTCGGTGGAATAGCTCATTAAAACCTTTAGTGATTCAAATATGCAAGAATTGTCCTTGTAGCATAAAGAATCCATCATTCATAGCATTTCATCATTCTTTTATTTTATAAGACTTCCTTTGGAACATAGACATTTCTTTCATAGACATTTATTTAGAGTCAAAGCTTTTAAGTCAAACTTCATTGAAAATATAATAAAACTAGGTGGGTTTAAATCACTTCAACTTTCAAACACGTATATAAATGAAATTATGCATAAATACTTTGAAATCCATTAATTAAAAATTATGCTTTAAACAACCTTCCATGAATTTCAAGAACCTTTAAAGAAATAAATAGAGAAAATACTTGCAAATCATCAATTTATACATATAAAATCATTTTGCATCAAAATAGACCAATAATCATTAGTTTAACCATGATTCATGCTATTAAGTAAAAATAAGAATTACCCGTAAGAAAGTCTTACTTAAAATCAAGAGATCTAGTTGAAAGAGTTTTGGACTCCATGGGTGGAAGAACCCATGGATAAGCACCCACATACCTTAGAGTAAAGCCTAAAGAAAATAAATATAATTTATCACATAATCAAAATACTTTTGGCATGAGAGTGGAAGGAATAATCTCATTCAAGCCTTACATACTTGGAATCTGAAGCTTTACTCATAATCGAAGGACTTAATGAACACTCTTGAATCCTAGCCTTTTCTCCTCGCCGGAGTGTTTTGTGTACTACCTGGAGTATATGAATCACCATAATAGTATTTCTACACTACTAAGAACTAAAACTATATTTTGATAAAGAGTAAAGAAGTGTATAGAGAAAAGAGTTACTTGAGAAAGTTTGATGAACAAACTGATCAAATAAGATAGGTATTTATAGGTGTGAAGAAGGGACCTAAAAATAATTAAAATAATTATAAAGAAAAATCAAAAAAATTAATAGAGGATTGTGATGTCATGCGTGATGTCAAATAGAGGACTGTTGATGTCATGGGTGATGTCAAATGGATCTAAATCTTCCATGGTTGGTGAGATGAATCTTCTTTTTACGAAATACCCTTTTTCGGAGCTACGCTTAAACAAGATAACTTCCTAATTAGGATTTGGTGTCTTCAAATGAAATGTATCTCTACAGGTCTCCTTTCATGTAATTTAAGAATCAACTATATGGGATCATCCTATAGTGAGATATGACTTTTCTTCTAAAATTACTTCATTTTATCACAGCACCAGCTCTTGGAAAGATTAATTTATTTGACCTACTTAGCCTCCGACTCTTAAGTTATGGTCTTCACAAAATTTGTAGGTAATGATGTTGCAGTTATTCAGAAATTTGAGCCACATAATTTAGACTAACCTATAAAAAGTCATACCTAAAATACAGAAGTAATATCATTTTCATCGAAAATTGGAACACCATATATAACGTTTTTAGGGGATGTTACACCAAATAAGGCTAGTAACATGGTCGGCATAAATATCAAAGAAATGGTGCAAGTTTGGGACCATTTGGCACTATAGTCTTTGACATTTGGCCTAAGGTTTATCTTAGTCAACTTTCTTGGTAAACACGCTTAAAATGAAATTTTGTTGGTGCATATAGATTCGAAATATCAATTTTGGTCTAGAAAAATCTTTTATTTGTGTCTTGAGGCTTCCGGACTCATTCCAAGCCTCTTATGGAAATTTAAAAAATTATGCTTGGGTGTGGGGCCCATATTTTTATTGACCTTGGATGGAAATTTCGACTATGCCATCAAGTCTGGAACATTGAATTTGGTGGGGGTAGCATAGTCTGGTTGTGTGCACGAGATTTTGAATGAATTTTGAGCACCTCGCCGGAGTTGGAAATATCTCAAAACATGATGATGAGGGTCCATCAAAGGACTCGAATCTATCCAACGGCCTGCCAAAAGATGAACTTCTTAGTTACATCTAAGTCTCCTTGCAACCATTGAACTCTTCAACTTTGCCACTGAAGAAGGAGAAGGCTGGGCGATAGACTAGGCCAACACCCAACTTCTGGGGTCAACTTCGATAACAAGGAGAGAAGAGCATACCATTGAAAGTCTTTCTTGCCTGAGTATGGGTCTACCTTACTTATTCTTAGATGCCTTACCCTTCCTTATCCTGAGTCTTGGTATGCTTAGATTTTGGTTCCCCAGCCGACTCTTGAATCTCTTTTTGAACTCGACGAATTGCGTTTTGCTAGAGAGATTTTTTAGAAAGATTCTCCATTGGTAATTCAAAAATACAGCTAGTGCAAACCAATTTTGTTCTTTGCATTCGCGCCTCAGGGGCTGTGATCGCGCAAGCCAAAGATCTTGGTCTTTGCATTCACGGACATGGGGCTACGTTCGCAGAAGCCTAAGGCATTGGCCTTCGCGTTTGCATTGTCCATGCCATATTCGCGGAGCCTAATGGCCTAACCATCCAAATTTGCAGAGCCTTGGGAGTATAGCCTCCGCATTCGTGGACCCTTTCTCCGTGTTCATGGAGAGAAATTTACTGGTCTTTTAATTAAGACTAGTGACATGACCAGTGATGTGAACTCCTCCCAAACCCCATATTTTTTCTTCAATTTTAGAAGCTAGGGAGCTCTATTTTAGGAGATTCAAAGTGCATTATGTTCGTGAGAGTTGTTTCTATGTGTTGCTAGGTTCAGGGAAGTGTGAAGATCATCGGTTTGAGGTAATTTCTTACCGAAAGAGGCTACCAAAGCTTAGTTAGGGCTTTAATGGAGTTGTAAATTATTGTAGTACACTTGTGTTGGAGCCTTGGTGTAGTGATTTCCACCCAGTTAGGCTTGTGAATTACTATTGGATTCCATATTTGGATTCAGAGCTAGAATTTCCTATGCTTTCTTGTTGCCATTTGGCAGGGCTAGCAGTGGTTGTAAATCTAGAGGTTGTTTTCCCATATAGATCTGGAGGTATTGATTGACTAGTTGAGAACCTATTTCTACATATCCTCTTCCTTGTTACACAGTTAGGGTTGAATCCCATTTTGTCTTTGTGGTTGAGTTAGAGGAGTAGATTTAAGTTTTATGCCTTGATTATAGGTCGGTTGTATTTGTAAGC